>NW_024096858.1:750000-764771 GCF_016545835.1 Crotalus tigris | reverse complement strand
TGACTCAAGTCATTGTCTTTGTGAGCAGTGCTCAGGATCTAGCTAGCAGCCAGAATCCATCAGCATTCTGACCAACGTTTTGACTCTTTTTCCTATTTTTATTAAACTCCCATGCAAAACTGACCTGTTTATTTTTCTTGTTCACTTGATCAATAGGTTCTTCTTCAGTTGACACACTTCTGATCAATAAGTTATCCAGGTAAGTGTTTACCTCCCAGGATCTGAGGTGGGCTATGATGGTCACCATTACCTTGGCAAATATACCTAGGACTGAGAACAGGGTTTCAAGGTTTCAAGAAGTAGCAGATAACCTGATATTCGAATATCAGGACTTTTCTTGGAATACAAGGACTGAGGTGTGAAAATAGACCCAGGAGTGTTTCGTTTGGATTCATCCTTGAGGAAACTCATTATTTCCATCTGAAATTTATCATATTTGATCTAGAAGATCCAGATTGATCTACTAGACTTTGTTCCTTGGGGAAAGATTATACAGTAGGGAATTCTCACATTGTGAGATTTGCTCAACTGCCTGGATGCTCAGCTCAGGGCAGTATCTGTATATAACCTGAAAGAAAGAATGAAGTAATCTTGGGGGAATCTGTTGAAGGAGCAACTTAAAAATGTAAAACCTGAATGAATATTGTCTAATTTTGCCTTGGGAAATGTAAATAGCAATAATTTCTCAATAGTCAAGTGAACTATGAAATTATCATTCAGCATAAGAAAGGTTAAAATATTAATTTAAATGCAACTTTACATTTTTAACCAAGCTAATTGCATTAACAATTCTTTACCATGGAGGTTTGTTGATGTATTTTAATCACTTGCTTAGATGGTTTTATTCAGCAGCAACAGTTTTAAAAAAGGAATGTTAATGGAATCTCACATATCAAAGGAATAAGGAAATGATAGAAATAAAAAACAATACGAGTTTGAAAAATATTGCTTAAAGGAATCCTACTGGAGACAAAGCTTATACAGAGATTATATGGTTGCAGAGATCACACTTTGAATTTCAAACACAATGATCAGTTCAATAATCAATATGATCAAAGCAAAATAGCAGCTTCTTTAAATATACATTTATATATTAACAAAAATAATATTAAATTACGCTTCTGGAGTGGTAGCTGAAAGAGGAAAGAAATGCTTCCAGCCAATATGTTTACTGAAAGCTGTTTTTCTTTGTTTCTATTCCAAGACTTGTGTCCAAATCCAGTAAGCACAGTCTGTTTTTGTAGAAAGCTTTATTTCAACTTCGTTTATATTTAGGAGGAAATGGATCTCAAGGATAGCTCAGATGAAGTGGCAATCCTTAAACTCCTTTAACAGTGAATCAGTCCCATTCAATGCTATGAAAATGCAAATATAAGGTCACACTATAATTCCCTGACAGGGAAATTTCAGTAGTATTAATACACAATTTATGTTCCAAGTATCTTTTCAAGAGAAAGAGATAATAAATAGTCAGAAGGAAGTGTAAAAAAATGCTATAGGTAATTCCTCTGAGATTGTCCATATTAACATAAGTGGATTGCAGCCTGGTGAAAAAGAAAATGAAAATATAATCATATACTAAAGACAAGTTGCAAGTAGTGACAGGTTAATTGCAAATTGCTCAGTCTGAATATTTAGTCAAGCCATCTTGGTCTTAGCAAAGAAAGCAGGTTAAAACTTGGAGAACATTATTCCTATGCTAAATTCAGCAAATTTTAAGAATATATATATATATATATATATATATATATATATATATATATATATATCCAATCAGTTCATACCCCCACTGGCAGTTAAAAGGAGGAAACAGCTACAACCACACATTGCTCCTAGAAACACGAAGCCGAAAGCACCAGCCTGAAGATGACGAATGAGACTTCGTCGAAACATCGCCAAGACACTTCCAATTTTACGTGGGAGAAAACCCGAATAACGAAAGACCTACATACAAACACCCGCGAAAACCTCAGAAAACATACACACACACACACACACACACACAGAGAGAGAGAGAGAGATAGAGGTCAGACAATGCATCAAAGCACCTTGACATACAGTAGAATATACCTAGTACAGGGGTAGGCAACCTTGGCTCTTTTATGACTCATGGACTTCAACTCCCAGAATTCCTGAGCCAGCATGGCTCAGCTTGGAAACCTCTCCCTTTCCCCTCAGTATGGCTGGCTCAGGAATTCTGGGAGTTGAAATCCACGAGTCATAAAAGAGGCAAGGTTGCCTACCCCTGACCTAGTAGATCAGTAAACTATCTCATGTAACCATTTACATTCTAACCTGTATGTTCAGAATAGATGTAGAGAACATTTTTTAACAACTGAACATAGCAGAGTTTTTTTGTAACACATTTGTAGTAGCCACAGGCTGCAGATAACATGCTGGCACAATGATATTCTATAGGAGATAGAGGCAGAATGTTTGGGTTATTTTTATTTATTTATTTTTCATTTTGGGAGATCTAAGAATTAAATGTAAGATGTTTGTTGCAGACATTGCATATGATCTTATTTTTTAATTTTATTTTATTCCCTACCCATGAAAAATTGTGCAGCAATTATTTAGTGCAGGGGTCCCCAACCTGTGGGCCACAGCCCACTATTGGTCCACGGCCGCTTGGCTACAGGGCCGCATGAAAGGATGGCCAGTGCACGTGCACACATGCATGCACTCCCCCCCCACTCGCATTAGTGCTACCCCGAGCATCGCACCAACACTAGTGCCGGCCATAGCATCCCACCAGCACTAGGGCTGCCCCATTTGCAGCACTCACGCCCATGCAGCCCCATTTGCATGTATGCATGTGCTCGCGTGTGGCTGTTTTCATGTGTGCATGTGCTACGCATGGCCTATTTGTGGCACATGCATGGGCTCATTTTTGCATGCCAGGCCACCAAATCAAAAAGGTTGGAGAACTCTGATTTAGTGGGAAAGCAAGTTTGCATAGACTGGCTTTCTGCACCTGTAAACCTGTTGACTTAGGGGCAATATATGTAGGGATGCAGAGAAGCTCTACATTTTTAAACCCCATTCTTGTTTAAAAATGTTTATGTCGTATGTTTCTATTAACTTTGCCTCCTATTAGTTAGATTGATATTCTCAGAGCTTTCATTGTTCCTCAATCAGTTCAGTACTCATTCTCTTTGGATTTTTGACCCCTGTAGTTCAGCTACTTTGCTGATTTGCCTTATGTATATAATGGGAAACAGCACACTGCAGACTCTTAAATGCAGGTAAACTTAAGTAACTTAACATTTCCTATCACCATATCATTTCCTATAGAAAGCTTATTTTAGTTGTCTTTTACTCAAGAACTAGCCTCAAAAATATTTTTCTTATAAAATTTACAATTGACTTCAGCTTTTCTTTTCTTTTCTTTCTCCATGCATTCTTTCCACTGTATAAAACTATCTGTTACCCAAGCTGCTGATGAATTTTGGTGATACAAGTTGGAACAAAATAACAGAGTTGGAAGGGACCTTGGAGGTCTTCTAGTCCAACCCCTTGCACAAGCAGGAGGCCCTTTAACATGCTGGACAAATGGCTGTCCAATCTCTTCTTAAAAACCTCCAGTGATGAAGCACCCACAACTTCTGAAGACAAGCTGTTCCACTAGTTAATTGTCCTCACTGTCAAGAAATTTCCTCTTAGTTCTAGGTTGCTTCTCTCCTTGATTGGCTTCTATCCATTGCTTCTTGTCCTGCTTTCAGGTGCTTTAGAGAATAGGCTGACCCCCCCTCTTCTTTGTGGGCAGCCCCTTAGATATTAGAAGCCTGCTATCATGTCACCCCTAGTTCTTCTTTTCATTAAACTAAACATACCAATTCCTGCAACCGTTCTTTGTATGTTTTAGCCTCTAGGCCCCTAATCATCTTTGTTGCTTTTCTCTGCACTCTTTCCACAGTCTCAACATCTTTTTTTTATATTGTGGCAATCAAAACTAGATATAATATTCCAAGGCTATAGAGCCTGCCAAAAAAAGTGTCTGGAAAGCTATGAATTCTCCACCCTTATTCTCCCACCTAAAAGTTATTTTCCTCAGTCTTTATCATTCGAAGTCATTTGACTTCTAACTTCTTCAGGAAATTTGGATGTTCTCTACTGCTGGGTGGCATGCTGACAAAAGATATATTGCCTAGATTTAAAATCTGGGGATGGAATTGCAAGAGAACTAACTCTCTTTCATCAGTTTGTGGGAGATCTCTCCATGGACGTCCAGTTGAATCATATCATTTTCAAGTAGTCCATCAGAATTCCAGCTTCCAAGAAGCTGGAAGCTAATGGCTTGCATGAATTGAAGCCCCAATGAAGTGGTTCTTTGCACTTTATTGCAGTCCACAACTAATTGGTCATAAAGGGTTCATTCACTGGGATTTGCAAAATTGTCCAATAAATAATATTAATTTATGACCAGAAAGGATCAATTCTTGCTACCTATTATTTTAGGTATGTGCAACAGGTCATAATTAAATAAAATGGAGCAAGAAACCTTTCCTTTATCAGGCCAATCATATTTCAATACAAATAACAAAAACTACATTTCTATGCCCTTTGAGCCATGCACAAGGTTGGCTAACCTGCAAATGGAAGAATTGGGTGCAAAAGTTACATTCCAATTTATGCATTAACCAAGGAAGTGAGCCTGTCCGTCATGTCAATGTGGAGTGAAATTCACAAAGATGGAATGGCTCAAGCAAGCCAAAGATATCTATGAAAAGAATTCCATTATGGACTCTGTGTGTTTAAGATGCACCTTTAAAGGATTCCTTTTTCTGGCTCCTACAACAATAGCTATGTGACCAAGGCCACCATTCTATACTATTGAATAAGTAATTACAACACCTGTCCACCCTTAGATTCAATCTGATCCTAGTTTTTTAAAAAGCAAAGCAATGTAAAGCAGAAAGCTAGATAAATGAGCTGACTCATCTGATCTATTAATCCAGGGGTGTCAAACTACCGGCCCGTGGGCCAGATGCGTCATGGACCGCGCCCATCCATTGCCGGCAATGGAAAAAAAGTTGTGATACGTCGCAACACGTCACGTGACGTGATGAGTTTGACACCCCTGTACTAATCTATCACATAGATCTGAACAATTATGAAAGATTGGAAAAGTTTCACACTTACTATTATGTGTATATTTTCATTGAGGTTGTTCTTTAAGGAGCTTATATTAATGTGTAGAGAATTATCTCCATTTCTCTGTATTATAGCCATGTTAGATAAGTTAGACCAGGGATGTCAAACTGCCGATCCATGGGCCGGTTGCATCATATGAAGGCCACGCCCACTCCAGCTCCAGCAATGCAAAAAAAGTTGTGATACGTTATGACATGTCACGTGACGTGGCAAGTTTGACACCCATGAGTTCGACTAAAAGAGAATACTGTTTATTGGCCAGTGCTCCCTAGTTTACTTCATAGCTGAGAATGGATGCTGAATTCCCACCCAATCTATATCTCAGATTATCCACTACTCCACGACAGCTTCCCTACAGATATAATCTAATTAGATTTTTATCTTAGGTTTCAGCAGGGCAGATGAAAATATAATCAGCTGACACAACTTGCAGAAACCTGGAGCTCTGTGTCTGCTTCTCCTCTTTTTTTAATAAATAGATCAGCACAAAATAATATGGAAGCAGCAGGAACCTCAGCTGTAGGCTGCGAGAGGCAAATACTTAATTTGCACCTGTTCAGTGAGATTTGTTTGCTGAATATAACGCCAACTAATGCTGTCTTCCACAATGGTATTAGTTTCCAGGTTTTGTAGGTTGACTAGAGAGGAATGGAGATATTTGAGGGATTAACTAGTGGATATTGCACTGCCTTTACAAATTGGTTGTGAAGCTTCACCTTAGAAGACAAATGGAGATGTTTGTACTTATCAGTAAAAGGCACTAAGCTTCCATTAGATGAAGTGCAATTTATCAAATCAGCTTACAGCACAAGCATCCATAGTTGAGCCAGGAGACATGCAGGCAAATATTCAAGTACATATTGGTTCTCAAGCTACTCAGCATCTGATAAATAGATGCCAAGCTTCAGAAGTGAATAAGCAACCAGTACAAATTGCAGATAATAGGAATACGATGCACTATTTTTGTATGCAACTGGCATCATTCTGAACTAGCTGAAAGATCCAGACCATCTTGAAGAAGAGAAGCTGGTGGTGTCAGCAGAAGTTAAATGTAGAGATTACTTAGATAGGGTTGGCTGGTCACAAAATGAATTAAGGATAAGTGAAACCTTGTCCAATACAAAGATACAATATAATTTGAGATATGCAATGTCCAACTGTGATCCTCCGGAATATGGGAGATTTTTTTCAACCTTTGAATGTAGAGCAGAAGTAGATAGCCAAAAAAAATTTGCCATTTATCACACAACCAATAGCAGCTTGTTATGAGAAGTATCTAACATGTTTCCCTGGTTGTGTTGTTTACAACAATTACAAAACCTGAATTTGGACAAATGTGAATCCCAGCCTACTGACTAACCTTTTAGGAAAAAAAAAACTCATCCTTTTTCCAAAACCTTTCTTTTCACCACTTAAAAACAAGAAACATCTAGTAATCTGGCACATAGATAAAACCATCCCACAGGCCAGATAAAAGACTGAATCAAGTCCATTTGCAGTTTCAGTACATTTATTATGGAATCCAGCACAAATTAAAAATGGCCAGATATGATGAAAGAGAAAATGAAGCTCAACCTTTATTAACTAAAAGTTATCAGACTTAGCTACCTAAACCTATCAAGAGCCTTCATTTTTTATTAAATTTGAAGGATAATTCCTTGAGACTCCAGAGAAGGATCTGGCCTTTATTATTAGGAATAGCCAACACTCCAGAAGACAAGCTCCGGATCCAAAAAGATCTTGACAAAGTTGAACAATGGGCCCTATCCAACAAAATGAATTTTAACATGGAGAAAAGCAAAGTTTTACGTTTAGGCAGGAAAAATCAACGCCTGGAGACTAAACCATATGAAGAACGGCTGCAGGATTTGGGTTTGGCTAGTCTAAAGAAAAGAAGAAATAGGGGTGACATAAAAGCAGTATTCCAATATTTGAGGGGCTACCACAAAGAAAAGGGGGTTAAATTATTCTCCAAAGCACCAGAGGGAAGGATAAGAAACAATGGTTGGAAACTAATCAAAGAGAGAAGTAACTTGAGATTAAGGAGAAACTTACTAACAGTGAGGACGATTAACTAGTGGAACAGCTTGCCTTCAGAAATCATGGGTGCTCCATCACTGGAGGTTTTTAAGAAGAGGCTAGACAGTCACTTATCTGAAATGATATAGGTTCTCCTGCTTGAGCAGGGGGATGGACTAGAAGACTTCCAAGATCCCTTCCAGCTCTGTCCTGTCCTGTCCTGTCCTGTCCTGTTCTGTTCTGTTCTATTCTGCCAGTCACTGGAAGAGAAAGGAGGTGCATTCACCAAAGATTTGGTTGCCTTGGTTTGGTTGCCTTTCTACAAGATCTATTTACAGTTCAGGTAGTCCTCTCTCACCAACTGTGGTTGGGATTGGCAATTCCATTGCTAAATGATACAATCATAAAACGAAACATGTGACTGCGCCCAACCTACATTGTCAGTGGTCATGAAACAAGTCAGCACAGTCAGTAAGTGCAATGTCACAAGACCACATTTGCTATTGTCTGCTGCTTCCCTATTGACTTTGCTTGTTGGAAGCTGACTGTAAAGATTGAAAATGACCATAGGATGCTGTGACAATTGTAAATGCATGCTGGTTGGCAAGCACCTGAACTGAAATCAGGTGACCACAAGGACACTGCGAGGTCTGCAAGTTTGAGGATTAGTCGTAAATCTTTTTCAATGCCAGTGCAGACTTGGGCTGCAAAACTCCAGATGACTAATAGATGGCACCAAATAGTGTGTTTGGTATCTCTTTGCTGCTACCAAGAGACAGCAGAGCGGATGAGACATCCAAATAAATAAATCAACACATTATATAAATCCCTTTCTTTGCATAATAGTCCCTTCCACAAATAACTGATGCAGTTTTCAAATATCAGTTGGGAGCAATGATATCTTTGCTACTTGCTCCTGCTTTCTATACATTTAGAAAATTCTCCAAGCCCCAATCTAGTAAAGCCCCAAGTACAGTATAAGAGAGCTATGTAAAGCCAAAGTTAGTGAAAGCTTTTGGGCGATTAGTATCCCCATCACTGCGTGAGAGGCACAATTCTTTTATTCTTTTATCCCTCACTGTTCCAATCAGCAGCTTTTTGAAATGGCATAAATAATTCACCTAACAATTGCATATTTGAGGTTTATGCTGTGATACACATACACACACACATACACACACACACACACACATACAAGCTCATGCACACAATTAGATATAATAAATGCTGTGGTTTGTGCATACTATAATCATGGCAAGCCTGCCAACCCCGAGGGAAATAATTTTTCTATTGTAATTAATCAGATCCCACATGATATTATAGACCAAAGAAATAGAGTAAATGAAAATGAAAATTAATGCCGTGTTATAATTTATAGCAAGAAATTATATTGTGTACCAGAGGGAAATGTATTTGTAACCATTGACTACAATCGGATTTGGCTGATGGTAGCTCTGTCCTTTGCTTAGAAATGGTTGCAGCAGACTTAATTTTATTACCCAAAGTGGCAAGAACAGATCTGGAAAGGCATTGTTTGGCACTGAAGAAAAAGCTCGTAATACTTGGCCAAAGTATTGGCCAAAGGTAAGAAAGGAGAGTTATACTGGATTCAGTAACTTGGCCAGTTAATCTCTAGGAAGGCTGAGTCATTCACATGCAATTGGATTTCTGCTTGTACAATGTAGTTTTCCTTCCTTCATGGTTAGAGGATGCTCTTCTGTTGGTAGATGGACAATTGTCTTTACCTATTAAGAGGATTTTTGACAAAGGGGTCAAACTATTTTCCAAAGCACCAAACGGTAAGGCAAGAAACAATGGTTGGAAATTAACCAAGGAGAGACACAACCTAGAACTAAGGAGAAACTTCCTGATGGTGAGATTAGTCAATCAATGGAATAGGTTACCTGCAGAAGCTGTGGGTGCTCCATCACTGGAGGCTTTCACAAAAAGACTGGACAACCATTTGTCTGAAATGATACAGGGACTCCTGCTCAAGTAGGGGGTTGGACTAGAAGGTCTCCGAGATCCCTTCCATCTCTATTATTCTATATTCTATGTTCTATGACAGACATGTCAAACACAAGGCCAGGGGGCTGGATGCGGCCCACGAAGTGGTTTCATGTGGCCCGCGAAGCCATCCTGGAAACAGTGAGGGAACAGCCCCTGCTGCCTTGGCCCTGTCCCAGGCCGGCTGGGAGCCAATGTACAATTTTGTGGTGGCCATCTATGCTGAAACACATTCAATCTTAGCTCCACAAGGCCGTCTAGAAACAACGAGGAACCAGCCCCTTCCGTGTCAGCCCCGCCCCCTGGGTGCATGCTGGGGAGGTGTCACCCTTTGTGAGAAATGAAGAAATGGACCATGCTTTGGTGCTTGCCCCGGTCTCACCCCCTTCTGCTAGAGACCCTCAGATCTGTCCCACTCTTGCCCAGGCCCCCATAGGTACCCTTGACGCGAATGATGTAGAGCTGGCCATGCCCACCCAGTAGTCCATACCCACTCCATCCACACCCACCCAGTTGGCCACACCCACCCTGGCCACACTCACCCACGCCCCTGAGGGCAACCGTAATGTTGATGCGGCCCTCAATGAAATTGAGTTTGACGCCCCTGTTCTATGACAAGAGCTTGAAAGAGGCTCTTTAGGACTCAACAGTTAGAATGCAGCACACAAGAATCTCATTGTAGCCTCATTTAACATTTTTCTTTATTTCTAACAATTCAAAGAGGGAAAAAAAGTCTTAGTTTCTCTTACAGCCATGTTGAAATAACTATGCAAGCAGCACTCAGCTAAAACTATAAACCACCACCCTCTTTTTTTCCCCCTTACTTCAGTAGAGAGTGGAATGTAGGAAATTGATTTATGGGCTAATTATACTATTCAGAAATTAACTATCTCCCTGCCTGAAATAGTAAAGCTTCCCTCACCCACTACTGATGGGGCATTCCTACCTGAAGCTATTGTTACCTGTGTAGTTATTAAATTCCCTGTAGCGTCAATCAAGAGTTTCGATTAAAAATGGAAAGTCATTTGAGATTCATCTTGGGTCTTTAGATGCTCTTCTGAGCATCTGTAACACCAACTGACAACGTTGCAGCCCTTCATGATGTCATCATATGTCATCTTTCTCTCCCTGCATAACAACTTCTACTCAGCATGCCTTTGGTAATTTTGACACTACTGAATTCTGTTATTTCCCCTTTTTCCTTATTTGAATCCAACACCCACTCCTTGTGCTGTCCCACTCACACAAACACATACACACACAGACACACACAGAGAGACACACAGCAGAGAGTTCAAGTTATTTATTTAACACCCCCACCCCCTAGCAGTTTCAAACTGGACCCACACATCGAGTGGGTCCAGTTACCAAGCTTGGGCAGGAATTTTTGGCAAAAATTACTTCCCGATCTAAGTCTCCATGCAACTCCATGCTCTCTTCCCTGAGGTGCCAGGATCCGGCTCCTCCTCCTCTGAACTCACATCCAGAGACACTACCCACCTTCCTCCTGCAAATTTTTTAGCCCAACCCATTTTTTTTCTAACTCCAAGAAGAAACCACCTCTCTGTGTGAAGAAAAACTTTCCTATTTTCTCACAGCCATTTCCTATCCTCAGATGATTAGCAGCAAATACAGTCTGTATGTCTGGGAGAACATGGATTAAAGTGGATTTAACTTTGTCACAGGTCAATCATAAGAAATGGAGACTCAGCCTGCTGTATTCCTACTGTTGTGTCTCCCATGACTGACTTTTAGACTGAAAGCTCTTCAGGACAAAATTTGCTTATGCCATTCTTCATAAACCCCCATCTTTCTAGGAATTAAAAAGAAAAGAAAGTTCTATATGTGGATTTTCTTGTTTGACTGAGTATCCATTCAACAAAGCTCACAGTCTCCCATTTTGGTCTGAACATTTAATCCTCATTTTTTCATTTCCAAGACTGTTACCTTGTTGGGATGATTGTTAATGCATGTTATACATGAATGAAATCTCTGCAGTTTTAATTGGCTCTCCTGAACAAAATACTACTTACATTTTATATATGCACATCCTAGAGACCTGAACTAAATTGGGTATTTTTTCATCTTCTATTCATACATACATACATTAATGCTTTCCACTGAAACTTCTATTCATATATACATATATTCATACATACATTAATATCTTCCATAGGAATGGAGGAAAGGGTATTAATCACATTATGTGAAATAATGTAAATAACTGTAATTATAGGATAGATAACCAAGGATGTCTTTGCTGGTGGCAGCAGCTAGCTGATCCTATCTAATTTTAAAAATTAAACAAGGCTTAGTACTTGTGTGGAGAAATGCGGGGGAATTTCATGTCTCTTGGCTGGAAGGAAAAGGAAAAGAAATATTCCAGAAGAGAGCAATGAAAAATCACTGATTAAATATTGTCAAGAAAAATGCAAGGATGCAATCTCAGAAGCCAAGCTTGACCTAAGGGCATTCTTACCTTTAGACATTAAAGATATTCATTGACTGGATGAAGTTTAAATCCAGAGTCCAAGCAAACTGCTTCAAAGTCAGTCAGTCTGTGTCCCAGAGTGAAGCTGGGCTTTTCCAAATCACACTGTCCAGAACTGCTGTTCTCCAAATCTTAGATTTCTGTTGGGGTTTTGGAAGAGAGAGATACCGACATCTATTTTCCAAGGTTTTCATACACAAGCAATGAGGAACTGACCAAAGGAGAGAGAAGAAAATAAACTGAATTGTTTTCTGATTGACGGATACAGCTCTAAAACAGGATTCATTTTATCAGAGCTTTTTCCTTCCAGTTGTGGATCCTGAGGAAGATGGTTTAGCTATAAAGATTTCCTGGTTGCAAACAATAGCAGTACAAAAACAAAGCTTCGAATTGCTCTCATTATTGGGATAGTACTAATGGTAGTAGTAGTTATTATTGTTAGCTAAATTTATGGAGCATTTTTTTTCCAAGAGCTCAAGATTGCACTATACCAGGGGTAGGCAACCTTGGCTCTTTTATGACTCATGGACTTCAACTCCCAGATTTCCTGAGCTAGCATGGCTCAGCTTGGAAATCTCTCTCTTCCCCTCAGCATGGCTGGCTCAGGAATTCTGGGAGTTGAAGTCCACGAGTCATAAAATAGCCAAGGTTGCCTACCCCTGCACTATACAGTACTAGTAGTCCAAAATTTCTGTAGATAAGTGAGACATTTGTTAAATGAATTTTGACCAATTTTTGCCACCTTTCTTGCCACGGTTCTTAAGTGAATCACTGCAGTTGTTTAGTTAATAACACAGTTATTAAGTGAATCTGGCTTCCCCATTGACTTTGCTTGTCGGAAGGTCTGAAAAGGTGATCACATGACCTTGGGATGCTGCAATCGTCATAAAAAAGAGTCAGTTGCCAAGCATCCGAATTCTGATCACGTGATCATGGGAATGCTGCAACGGACGTAAGTGTGAAAAAAATGGTCAGTGCCATCAAAATTTCAAACGGTCACTAAACACACTGTTGTAAATTGAGGACTACCTATAATGCTTTCTGTGCTAGGCTTATCACACAACCCTGCAGACAGATTGCTCTGAACAAAAGTCACCAGAATTAATCTGGATCTCCCTAGTTTAACTTCACCCCATAACCACTCCACAAACTTGGATCATCATAACTTCCAAAGTTTTGCAGCTACCTGTTAGAAAATTATGCAGGTTATTTTCCCAGGATCACTTATACAACCAGTGCTTTTTTTGTCATAGAACGCACGGAATGGCGTTCTGGCACCTTTTTATGAACAGAAGAACCGGTTCCTTCTAAGCTGCCAGTGCGAGTAAAGCTCTGGCTAGGTGAAAGGAAGCTGCCCGGGGAAATGGGGGGCATCCAAGGTCAACCTGGAAACACTTCCATGGCCTTAAAAGCAGACCCTCTTCTCATGGGGCTCCCTCCGCCGCTTGTCCTCACCCCTGTGTTGGCCACCATGGACCAGAACTGACTCCTGAAGCGAATCTCTTCGAGGGACCAAGAGTGCTCCCAAAGCAGCAGCACTGCCAGGCTCCAGAAGGAGCTTCTGTGTCATCAGAAATGGAGGAAGACGAGGTGTTAGAAGACATGCCACCTTCGAACAAGTGCCCTCTCAAAAGCCGCGGCAACAGCATCTGTCAGCTAACCCTGCTCATGTGATCTGCATCTCGGAAGCTCCCTAAAGTGGTTTCTTCTCCCCTCCCCGCCCACTTTGTAAAGAGCTTTTGACTGGAGCTGGAGCTGTGTATGAGTTCCAGCACCTTTTTTTTTTTTTCAAAAAAAGCACTGTAAACAATCTATCTTGTTCTCATAGAACAGGGGTGTCAAAGTCAATTTCATTGAGGGCCGCATCAGCATTGCAGTTGCCCTCAGGGGGCCAGGTGGGTGTGGCCAGGGTGGGTGTGGCCTACTGGGTGGGTGTGGATGGAGTGGGTATGGCCTACTGGCAGGGCATGGCCAGCTCTACATTGTTCACGTCAAGGGTGCCTGCGGGGGCCTGGGCAAGAGTGGGACAGATCTGAGGGTCTCTGGCACAAGGGGGTGGGACCGGGGTGAGCACCAAGGCATGGTCCATTTCTTCATTCCTCACAAAGGGTGACACCTCCCCAGCATGCACCCAGGGGGTGGGGCCAACACAGCAGGGGCTGGTTCCTCGCTGTTTCTAGATGGCCTTGTGGAGCTAAAACTGAATGCGTTTCAGCATAGATGGCCACCACAAAATTGTACATTGGCTCCCAGCTGGCCTGGGCCAGGGCCAAGGCAGAGGGGGCCATTCCCTCACTGTTTCCAGGATGGCTTCGCGGGCCACATGAAACCACTTCGTGGGCTGCATCCGGCCCCCTGGCCTTCTGTTTGATATGTCTGTCATAGAACTTGCTCAGAAAACAATAATGGAGGGAAACTTCTTTGCCCACAGAGCTCTTGCTCAACAATTAGAAAATCCAGAATCTATCTGCTTGACATTAGCAGGATTCATAATGTCAAAAGGAGCTAATAAATCTGCACATTTAATCTACAAAAAAAATCATAATCTTTAAAGGCTCCTTTTGTAAGCTGCCTAGAGTCGTGGAAAGTGAGTGGGTGGCCATTTAAATTTGTAAATAAGTAAATAAACCTAAAAAGTATGTATATGCAGAAATTTGTCTTGAATAGTAATAGAATTCATTCAATCACAAGCAACCCTTTTTCTTGCTTAATGTATTCAATTCTATAGGAGGAAGAGGTGATAGCAGAAGGAAGAAGAGGACATAGAATGTTTGTCCCAAGGACCTCAATTAATTAATTAGACCTCTGCATCCAATCAATCAGAATAGAGCTGGAAAGGATCTTGGAGGTCTTCTAGTCCAGCCCCCTGCTTAAGCAGGAGACCCTATAGCATTTCAGACAAGTGAAAATTTAAGTCTCTTCTTAAAAACGTCCCGTGATGAATCAGCCACAACTTCTGAAGGCAAGCCATTCCACTGGTTAATTGTTCTCACTGTTAGAAAGTTTATCCTTATTTCTAGGTTGAATCTCTCCTTGATTAGTTTCCAACCATTATTTCTTGTCTTGCCTTCTGATGTTTTGGAACATAAGTTGACCC